>NW_027523638.1:0-43793 GCF_052094955.1 Ictidomys tridecemlineatus | reverse complement strand
CATCAAGATTGGGTGTAAAAGTGTTTGCTGAGATTTCAGGCAACTCGTAGTTTTTTTGGAAGCTTGGCAAGCCAATTACATGAAAGTGATTCTCGCCAGTCTCTGCTTAGGGCTACATCAACAGCAAACAAACCATAGAGATAGAACTTGAAACTGCTTTATTGTGTCAAGTTTCAAAGAGCTAGCACAAACCGTGTTTGATTTAGAGTTCCAAATACATGTATCCCTATAGGAGAAAACAGAGTGAAACCTCAAAATTTAAACGGTTACTGCAAACGAACGGTTTAACCTAGAAGAACGAAATTTGGCGAGCCATGTGGGACTGGTGTACTGATCATTACCTGAAAGTATCATCAAGATTGGGTGAAAAAGTGTGTGCTGAGATTTCAGTAAACTCGTAGTTTTTTGGAAGCTTGACAAGCCCTTTCCATGAAAGTGATTCTCGCCAGTCTCTGCTTAGGGCTACATCAACAGCAAACAAACCATAGAGATAGAACTTGAAAATGCTTTATTGTGTCAAGTTTCAAAGAGCTAGCACAAACCGTGTTTGATTTAGAGTTCCAAATACATGTATCCCAATAGGAGAAAACATAGTGAAACCTCAAAATTTAAACGGTTACTGCAACGAACGGTTTAACCTCGAAGAACGAAATTTGGCGAGCCATGTGGGATTGGTGTACTGATCATTACCTGAAAAGTATCATCAAGATTGGGTGAAAAAGTGTGTGCTGAGATTTCAGTAAACTCGTAGTTTTTTGGAAGCTTGACAAGCCCTTTCCATGAAAGTGATTCTCGCCAGTCTCTGCTTAGGGCTACATCAACAGCAAACAAACCATAGAGATAGAACTTGAAAATGCTTTATTGTGTCAAGTTTCAAAGAGGTAGCAAAAACCGTGTTTGATTTAGAGTTCCAAATGCATGTATTCCTTTAGGAGAAAACAGAGTGAAACCTCAAAATGAAAACGGTTACTGCAAACGAACGGTTTAACCTAGAAGAACGAAATTTGGCGAGCCAAGTGGAATTGGTGTAGTGATCATTTCCTGAGAGTATCATCAAGATTGGGTGAAAAAGTGTTTGCTGAGATTTCAGGAAACTCGTAGTTTTTGGGAAGCTTGGCAGGCCCTTTCCATGAAAGTGATTCTCGCCAGTCTCTCCTTAGGGCTACATCAACAGCAAACAAACCTTAGAGATAGAAGTTGAAACTGCTTTAATGTGTCAAGTTTCAAAGAGCTAGCACAAACCGTGTTTGATTTAGAGTTCCAAATACATGTATCCCTATAGGAGAAAACAGAGTGAAACCTCAAAATGAAAACGGTTACTGCAAACGAACGGTTTAACCTAGAAGAACGAAATTTGGCGAGCCAAGTGGGATTGGTGTACTCATCATTACCTTAAAGTATCATCAAGATTGGGTGAAAAAGTGTTTGTTGAGATTTCAGGAAACTCGTAGTTTTTTGGAAGCTTGGCAGGCCCTTTCCATGAAAGTGATTCTCGCCAGTCTCTGCTGAGGGCTACATCAATATCAAAGAAACCATAGAGATAGAACGTGAAACTGCTTTATTGTGTTATGTTTCAAAGAGCTACAACAAACCGTGTTCAATTTAGAGTTGCAAATACATGTTTCCCAATAGGAGAAAACAGAGTGAAACCTCAAAATGAGAACGGTTACTGCAAACGAACTGTTTAACCTAGAAGAACGAAATTTGGTGAGCCAATTGGGATTGTGTACTGATCATTACCTGAAAGTATCATCAAGATTGGGTGAAAAAGTGTTTGCTGAGATTTCAGGCAACTCGTAGTTTTTTTGATGCTTGGCAAGCCCTTTCCATGAAAGTGATTCTCGCCAGTCTCTGCTTAGGGCTACATCAACAGCAAACAAACCATAGAGATAGAACTTGAAACTGCTTTATTGTGTCAAGTTTCAAAGAGCTAGCACAAACCGTGTTTGATTTAGAGTTCCAAATACATGTATCCCAATAGGAGAAAACAGAGTGAAACCTCAAAATGAAAACGGTTACTGCAAACGAACGGTTTAACCTAGAAGAACGAAATTTGGCGAGCCACGTGGGATTGGTGTACTGATCATTACCTGAAAGTATCATCAAGATTGGGTGAGAAAGTGTTTGCTGAGATTTCAGGCAACTCGTAGTTTTTTGGATGCTTGGCAAGCCCTTTCCATGAAAGTGATTCTCGACAGTCTCTTCTTAGGGCTACATCAACAGCAAACAAACCTTAGAGATAGAAGTTGAAACTGCTTTATTGTGTCAAGTTTCAAAGAGCTAGCACAAACCGTGTTTGATTTAGAGTTCCAAATACATGTATCCATAAAGCAGAAAACAGAGTGAAACCTCAAAATGAAAACAGTTACTGCAAATGAACAGTTTAACCTAGAAAAACGAAATTTGGCAAGCCAAGTGGGATTGGTATACTGATCATTACCTGAAAGTATCATCAAGATTGGGTGAAAAAGTGTTTGCTGAGATTTCAGGCAACTCGTAGTTTTTTGGAAGCTTGGCAGGCCCTTTCCATGAAAGTGATTCTCGCCAGTCTCTGCTGAGGGCTACATCAACAGCAAAGAAACCATAGAGATAGAACTTTAAACTGCTTTATGGTGTTAAGTTTCAAAGAGCTACAACAAACCGTGTTTGATTTAGAGTTCCAAATACATGTATCCCAATAGGAGAAAACAGAGTGAAACCTCAAAATGAGAACGGTTACTGCAAACGAACTGTTTAACCTAGAAGAACGAAATTTGGCGAGCCAGGTGGGATTGTTGTACTGATCATTACCTGAAAGTATCATCATGATTGGCTTAAAAAGTGTTTTCTGAGATTTCAGGCAACTCGTAGTTTTTTGGAAGCTTGGCAAGCCCTTTCCATGAAAGTGATTCTCGCCAGTCTCTGCTTAGGGCTACATCAACAGGAAACAAACCTTAGAGATAGAACTTGAAACTGCTTTATTTTGTCAAGTTGCAAAGACCTAGGACAAACCGTGTTTGATTTAGAGTTCCAAATACATGTATCCCTATAGGAGAAATCGGACTGAAATCTCAAAATGAAAACCGTTACTGCACACGAACGGTTTAACCTACAAGAACGAAATTTGGTGAGCCAAGTGGGATTGTGTACTGATCATTACCTGAAAGTATCATCAAGATTGGGTGAAAAAGTGTTTGCTGAGATTTCAGGCAACTCGTAGTTTTTTTGATGCTTGGCAAGCCCTTTCCATGAAAGTGATTCTCGTCAGTCTCTGCTTAGGGCTACATCAACAGCAAAAAAACCATAGAGATAGAAACTAGAAACTGCTTTATTGTGTCAAGTTTCAAAGAGCTAGCACAAACCGTGTTTGATTTAGAGTTCCAAATACATGTATCCCAATAGGAGAAAACAGAGTGAAAACTCAAAATGAAAACGGTTACTGCAAACGAACGGTTTAACCTAGAAGAACGAAATTTGGCGAGCAGAGTGGGATTGGTGTACTGATCATTACCTGATAGTATCATCAAGATTGGGTGAGAAAGTGTTTGCTGAGATTTCAGGCAACTCGTAGTTTTTTGGAATCTTGGCAGGCCCTTTCCATGAAAGTGATTCCCGCCAGTCTCTGCTTAGGGCTACATCAACAGCAAACAAACCATAGAGATAGAACTTGAAACTGCTTTATTGTGTCAAGTTTCAAAGAGCTAGCACAAACCGTGTTTGATTTAGAGTTCCAAATACATGTATCCCTATAGGAGAAAAACAGAGTTAAACCTCAAAATGAAAACGCTTACTGCAAACGAATGGTTTAACCTAGAAGAACGAAATTTGGCGAGCCAAGTGGGATTGGGGTACTGATCATTACCTGAAAGTATCATCAAGATTGGGTGAAAAAGTGTTTGCTGAGATTTCAGGAAACTCGTAGTTTTTGGAAGCTTGGCAGGCCCTTTCAATGAAAGTGATTCTCGCCAGTCTCTGCTTGGGCTACATCAACAGAAAACAAACCATAGAAATAGAACTTGAAACTGCTTTATTGTGTCAAGTTTCAAAGAGCTAGCACAAACCGTGTTTGATTTAGAGTTCCAAATACATGTATTTCTATAGGAGAAAACAGTGAAAACTCAAAATGAAAACGGTTTCTGCAAACGAACGTTTTAACCTAGAAAAATGAAATTTGGCGAGCCAAGTGGGATTGGTGGACTTATCAATACATGAAAGTATCATCAAGATTGGGTGAAAAAGTGTTTGGTAAGATTTCAGGCAACTCGTAGTTTTTTGGAAGCTTGGCAGGCCCTTTCCATGAAAGTGATTCTCGCCAGTCTCTGCTGAGGGCTACATCAACAGAAAACAAACCATAGAGATAGAACTTGAAACTGCTTTATTGTGTGAAATTTCAAAGAGCTGTCACAAACCTTGTTTTATTTAGAGTTCCAAATACATGTATCTCTATAGGAGAAAACAGAGTGAAACCTAAAAATGAAAACGGTTACTGCAAACGAACAGTTTAACCTAGAAGAACGAAATTTGGCGAGCCAAGTGGGTTGGTGTACTGATCATTACCTGAAAGTATCATCAAGATTGGGTGAAAAAAGTGTTTGCTGAGATTTCAGGCAACTCGTAGTTTTTTGGAAGCTTGGCAGGCCCTTTCCATGAAAGTGATTCTTGCCAGTCTCTGCTTAGGGATACATCAACAGCAAACAAACCTTAGAGATAGAACTTGAAACTTCTTTTTTTTTTTTCTTTATTTTTTTTTATTTTTTATTGGTTGTTCACAACATTACAAAGCTCTTGATATATCATATTTCATACATTAGATTGAAGTGGGTTATGAACTCCCAATTTTACCCCAAACTGAAACTTCTTTATTGTGTCAAGTTTCAAAGAGCTAGCACAAACCGTGTTTGATTTAGAGTTCCAAATACATGTATCCCAATAGGAGAAAACAGAGTGAAACCTCAAAATGAAAATGGTTACTGCAAACGAACGGTTTAACCTAGAAGAACGAAATTGGCAAGCCAAGTGGGATTGGTGTACTGATCATTACCTGAAAGTATCATCAAGATTGGGTGAGAAAGTGTTTGCTGAGATTTCAGGCAACTCGTAGTTTTTTGGATGCTTGGCAAGCCCTTTCCATGAAAGTGATTCTCGCCAGTCTCTTCTTAGGGCTACATCAACAGCAAACAAACCTTAGAGATAGAAGTTGAAACTGCTTTGTTGTGTCAAGTTTCAAAGAGCTAGCACAAACCGTGTTTGATTTAGAGTTCCAAATACATGTATCCCTATAGGAGCAAACAGAGTGAAACCTCAAAATGAGAACGGTTACTGCAAACGAACTGTTTAACCTAGAAGAACGAAATTTGGCGAGCCAGGTGGGATTGTTGTACTGATCATTACCTGAAAGTATCATCAAGATTGGCTTAAAAAGTGTTTTCTGAGATTTCAGGCAACTCGTAGTTTTTTGGAAGCTTGGCAAGCCCTTTCCATGAAAGTGATTCTCGCCAGTCTCTGCTTAGGGCTACATCAACAAGAAACAAACCTTAGAGATAGAACTTGAAACTGCTTTATTTTGTCAAGTTGCAAAGACCTAGGACAAACCGTGTTTGATTTAGAGTTCCAAATACATGTATCCCTATAGGAGAAATCGGACTGAAATCTCAAAATGAAAACCGTTACTGCACAAGATCGGTTTAACCTACAAGAACGAAATTTGGTGAGCCAAGTGGGATTGTGTACTGATCATTACCTGAAAGTATCATCAAGATTGGGTTAAAAAGTGTTTGCTGAGATTTCAGGCAACTCTTAGTTTTTTGATGCTTGGCAAGCCATTTCCATGAAAGTGATTCTCGCCAGTCTCTGCTTAGGGCTACATCAACAGCAAACAAACCATAGAGATAGAACTTGAAACTGCTTTATTGTGTCAAGTTTCAAAGAGCTAGCACAAACCGTGTTTGATTTAGAGTTCCAAATACATGTATCCCAATAGGAGAAAACAGAGTGAAAACTCAAAATGAAAACGGTTACTGCAAACGAACGGTTTAACCTAGAAGAACGAAATTTGGCGAGCCAAGTGGGATTGGTGTACTGATCATTACCTGAAAGTATCATCAAGATTGGGTGAAAAAGTGTTTGCTGAGATTACAGGCAACTCGTAGTTTTTGGGAAGCTTGGCAGGCCCTTTCCATGAAAGTGATTCTCGCCAGTCTCTCCTTAGGGCTACATCAACAGCAAACAAACCTTAGAGATAGAAGTTGAAACTGCTTTAATGTGTCAAGTTTCAAAGAGCTAGCACAAACCGTGTTTGATTTAGAGTTCCAAAAACATGTATCCCTATAGGAGAAAACAGAGTGAAACCTCAAAATGAAAACGGTTACTGCAAACGAACGGTTTAACCTAGAAGAACGAAATTTGGCGAGCCAAGTGGGATTGGTGTACTCATCATTACCTTAAAGTATCATCAAGATTGGGTGAAAAAGTGTTTGTTGAGATTTCAGGAAACTCGTAGTTTTTTGGAAGCTTGGCAGGCCCTTTCCATGAAAGTGATTCTCGCCAGTCTCTGCTGAGGGCTACATCAATATCAAAGAAACCATAGAGATAGAACGTGAAACTGCTTTATTGTGTTAAGTTTCAAAGAGCTACAACAAACCGTGTTCAATTTAGAGTTCCAAATACATGTTTCCCAATAGGAGAAAACAGAGTGAAACCTCAAAATGAGAACGGTTACTGCAAACGAACTGTTTAACCTAGAAGAACGAAATTTGGTGAGCCAATTGGGATTGTGTACTGATCATTACCTGAAAGTATCATCAAGATTGGGTGAAAAAGTGTTTGCTGAGATTTCAGGCAACTCGTAGTTTTTTTGATGCTTGGCAAGCCCTTTCCATGAAAGTGATTCTCGCCAGTCTCTGCTTAGGGCTACATCAACAGCAAACAAACCATAGAGATAGAACTTGAAACTGCTTTATTGTGTCAAGTTTCAAAGAGCTAGCACAAACCGTGTTTGATTTAGAGTTCCAAATACATGTATCCCAATAGGAGAAAACAGAGTGAAACCTCAAAATGAAAACGGTTACTGCAAACGAACGGTTTAACCTAGAAGAACGAAATTTGGCGAGCCACGTGGGATTGGTGTACTGATCATTACCTGAAAGTATCATCAAGATTGGGTGAGAAAGTGTTTGCTGAGATTTCAGGCAACTCGTAGTTTTTTGGATGCTTGGCAAGCCCTTTCCATGAAAGTGATTCTCGACAGTCTCTTCTTAGGGCTACATCAACAGCAAACAAACCTTAGAGATAGAAGTTGAAAACTGCTTTATTGTGTCAAGTTTCAAAGAGCTAGCACAAACCGTGTTTGATTTAGAGTTCCAAATACATGTATCCATAAAGCAGAAAACAGAGTGAAACCTCAAAATGAAAACAGTTACTGCAAATGAACAGTTTAACCTAGAAAAACGAAATTTGGCAAGCCAAGTGGGATTGGTATACTGATCATTACCTGAAAGTATCATCAAGATTGGGTGAAAAAGTGTTTGCTGAGATTTCAGGCAACTCGTAGTTTTTTGGAAGCTTGGCAGGCCCTTTCCATGAAAGTGATTCTCGCCAGTCTCTGCTGAGGGCTACATCAACAGCAAAGAAACCATAGAGATAGAACTTTAAACTGCTTTATTGTGTTAAGTTTCAAAGAGCTACAACAAACCGTGTTTGATTTAGAGTTCCAAATACATGTATCCCAATAGGAGAAAACAGAGTGAAACCTCAAAATGAGAACGGTTACTGCAAACGAACTGTTTAACCGAGAAGAACGAAATTTGGCGAGCCAGGTGGGATTGTTGTACTGATCATTACCTGAAAGTATCATCATGATTGGCTTAAAAAGTGTTTTCTGAGATTTCAGGCAACTCGTAGTTTTTTGGAAGCTTGGCAAGCCCTTTCCATGAAAGTGATTCTCGCCAGTCTCTGCTTAGGGCTACATCAACAGGAAACAAACCTTAGAGATAGAACTTGAAACTGTTTTATTTTGTCAAGTTGCAAAGACCTAGGACAAACCGTGTTTGATTTAGAGTTCCAAATACATGTATCCCTATAGGAGAAATCGGACTGAAATCTCAAAATGAAAACCGTTACTGCACACGAACGGTTTAACCTACAAGAACGAAATTTGGTGAGCCAAGTGGGATTGTGTACTGATCATTACCTGAAAGTATCATCAAGATTGGGTGAAAAAGTGTTTGCTGAGATTTCAGGCAACTCGTAGTTTTTTTGATGCTTGGCAAGCCCTTTCCATGAAAGTGATTCTCGTCAGTCTCTGCTTAGGGCTACATCAACAGCAAAAAAACCATAGAGATAGAACTAGAAACTGCTTTATTGTGTCAAGTTTCAAAGAGCTAGCACAAACCGTGTTTGATTTAGAGTTCCAAATACATGTATCCCAATAGGAGAAAACAGAGTGAAAACTCAAAATGAAAACGGTTACTGCAAACGAACGGTTTAACCTAGAAGAACGAAATTTGGCGAGCAGAGTGGGATTGGTGTACTGATCATTACCTGATAGTATCATCAAGATTGGGTGAGAAAGTGTTTGCTGAGATTTCAGGCAACTCGTAATTTTTCAGAAGCTTGGCAGTCCTTTTCCATGAAAGTGATTCTCGCCAGTCTCTGCTGAGGGCTACATCAACAGCAAAGAAACCATAGAGATAGATCTTGAAACTGCTTTATTGTGTCAAGTTTCAAAGAGCTAGCACAAACCGTGTTTGATTTAGAGTTTCAAATACACGTATCCCTATAGGAGAAAACAGAGTGAAACCTCAAAATGAAAACGGTTACTGCAAACGAACGGTTAAATTAGAAGAACGAAATTTTGCAAGCCAAGTGGGATTGGTGTACTGATCATTACCTGAAAGTATCATAAAGATTGGGTGAAAAAGTGTTTGCTGAGATTTCAGGAAACTCGTAGTTTTTTTGGATGCTTGGCAAGCTCATACCATTAAAGTGATTCTCGCCAGTCTCTGCTTAGGGCTACATCAACAGCAAACAAACCATAGAGATAGAACTTGAAACTGCTTTATTGTGTCAAGTTTCAAAGAGCTAGCACAAACCGTGTTTGATTTAGAGTTCCAAATACATGTATCCCAGTAGGAGAAAACAGAGTGAAACCTCAAAATGAAAACGGTTACTGCAAACGAAAAGTTTAACCTAGAAGAACAAAATTTGGCGAGCCAAGTGGGATTGGTGTACTGATCATTACCTGAAAGTGTCATCCAGATTGTGTGAAAAAGTGTTTGCTGAGATTTCACGCAACTCTTAGTTTTTTGGAAGCTTGGCAAGGCCTTTCCATGAAAGTGATTCTCGCCAGTCTCTGCTTTAGGCTACATCAACAGCAAACAAACCATAGAGATAGAACTTGAAACTGCTTTATTGTGTCAAGTTTCACAGAGCTACCACAAACCGTGTTTGTTTTAGAGTTCAATATACATGTATCCCTATAGGAGAAAATAGAGTGAAACCTCAAAATGAAAAGGGTTACTGCAAACGAATGGTTTAACCTAGAAGAACGAAATTAGGTGAGCCAAGTGGGATTGGTGTACTGATCATTACCTGAAAGTATCATCAAGATTGGGTGAAAAAGTGTTTGCTGAGATTTCAGGCAACTCGTAGTTTTTTGGAAGCTTGACAGGCCCTTTCCATGAAAGTGATTCTCGCCAGTCTCTGCTTAGGGCTACATCAACAGCAAAAAAACCATAGAGATAGAACTTGTAACTGCTTTATTATGTCAAGTTTCACAGAGCTAGCACAAACCGTGTTTGATTTAGAGTTCCAAATACATGTATCCCTATAGCAGAAAACAGAGTGAAACCTCAAAATGAAACTGTTACTGCAATCGAACGGTTTAACCTAGAAAAACGAAAATTGGCAAGACAAGTGGGATTGGTGTACTGATCATTACCTGAAAGTATCATCAAAATTAGGTTAAAAAGTGTTTGCTGAGATTTCAGGCAACTCTTAGTTTTTTGGAAGCTTGGCAAGGCCTTTCCATGAAAGTGATTCTCGCCAGTCTCTGCTTTAGGCTACATCAACAGCAAACAAACCATAGAGATTGAACTTGAAACTGCTTTACTATGTCAAGTTTCAAAGAGCTAGCACAAACCGTGTTTGATTTAAAGTTCCAAATACATGTATCTCTATAGGAGAAAACAGAGTGAATCCTCAAAATGAAAACGGTTACTCCAAGCGAACGGTTTAACCTAGAAGAACGAAATTTGGCGAGCCAAGTGGGATTGGTGTACTGATCATTACCTGAAAGTATCATCAAGATTGGGTGAAAAAGTTTTTGCTGAGATTTCAGGCAACTCGTAGTTTTTTGGAAGCTTGGCAGGCCCTTTCCATGAAAGTGATTCTCGCCAGTATCTGCTAAGGGCTACATCAACAGCAAAGAAACCATAGAGATAGAACTTGAAACTGCTTTATTGTGTCAAGTTTCAAAGAGCTACAACAAACCGTGTTTGATTTAGAGTTCCAAATACATGTATCCCAATAGGAGAAAACAGAGTGAAACCTCAAAATGAGAACGGTTACTGCAAACGAACTGTTTAACCAAGAAGAACGAAATTTGGCGAGCCAGGTGGGATTGTTGTACTGATCATTACCTGAAAGTATCATCAAGATTGGCTTAAAAAGTGTTTTCTGAGATTTCAGGCAACTCGTAGTTTTTTGGAAGCTTGGCAAGCCCTTTCCATGAAAGTGATTCTCACCAGTCTCTGCTTAGGGCTACATCAACAGGAAACAAACCTTAGAGATAGAACTTGAAACTGCTTTATTTTGTCAAGTTGCAAAGACCTAGGACAAACCGTGTTTGATTTAGAGTTCCAAATACATGTATCCCTATAGGAGAAATCGGACTGAAATCTCAAAATGAAAACCGTTACTGCACACGAACGGTTTAACCTACAAGAACGCAATTTGGTGAGCCAAGTGGGATTGTGTACTGATCATTACCTGAAAGTATCATCAAGATTGGGTGAAAAAGTGTTTGCTGAGATTTCAGGCAACTCGTAGTTTTTTTGATGCTTGGCAAGCCCTTTCCATGAAAGTGATTCTCGCCAGTCTCTGCTTAGGGCTACATCAACAGCAAACAAACCATAGAGATAGAACTTGAAACTGCTTTATTGTGTCAAGTTTCAAAGAGCTAGCACAAACCGTGTTTGATTTAGAGTTCCAAATACATGTATCCCAATAGGAGAAAACAGAGTGAAACCTCAAAATGAAAACGGTTACTGCCAACGAACGGTTTAACCTAGAAGAACGAAATTTGGCGAGCCAAGTGGGATTGGTGTACTGATCATTACCTGAAAGTATCATCAAGATTGGGTGAAAAAGTGTTTGCTGAGATTTCAGGCAACTCATAGTTTTTATTGATGCTTGGCAAGCCCTTTCCATGAAAGTGATTCTCCCAGTCTCTGCTTAGGGCTACATCAACAGCAAACAAACCATAAGGATAGAACTTGAAACTGCTTTATTGTGTCAAGTTTCAAAGAGCTAGCACAAACTGTGTTTGATTTAGAGTTCCAAATACATGTATTCCTATAGGAGAAAACAGAGTGAAACCTGAAAATGAAAACTGTTACTGCAAACGAACGGTTTAACCTAAAAGAACGAAATTTGGCGAGCAGAGTGGGATTGGTGTACTGATCATTACCTGATAGTATCATCAAGATTGGGTGAGAAAGTGTTTGCTGAGATTTCAGGCAACTCGTAATTTTTCGGAAGCTTTGCAGTCCCTTTCCATGAAAGTGATTCTCGCCAGTCTCTGCTTAGGGCTACATCAACAGGAAACAAACCTTAGAGATAGAACTTGAAACTGCTTTATTTTGTCAAGTTTCAAAGAGCTAGCACAAACCGTGTTTGATTTAGAGTTCCAAATACATTTATCCCAATAGGAGAAAACAGAGTGAAACCTCAAAATGAAAACGGTTACTGCAAACGAACGGTTTAACCTAGAAGAACGAAATTTGGCAAGCCAAGTGGGATTGGTGTACTGATCATTACCTGAAAGTATCATAAAGATTGGGTGAAAAAGTGTTTGCTGGGATTTCAGGAAACTCGTAGTTTTTTGGATGCTTGGCAAGCTCATTCCATTAAAGTGATTCTCGCCAGTCTCTTCTTAGGGCTACATCAACAGCAAACAAACCATAGAGATAGAACTTGAAACTGCTTTATTGTGTCAAGTTTCAAAGAGCTAGCACAAACCGTGTTTGATTTAGAGTTCCAAATACACGTATCCCTATAGGAGAAAACAGAGTGAAACCTCAAAATGAAAACGGTTACTGCAAACGAACAGTTTAACCTAGAAGAACAAAATTTGGCGAGCCAAGTGGGATTGTTGTACGGATCATTACCTGAAAGTGTCATCCAGATTGGGTGAAAAAGTGTTTGCTGAGATTTCAGGCAACTCGTAGTTTTTTGGAAGCTTGGCAAGCCCTTTCCATGAAAGTGATTCTCGCCAGTCTCTGCTTAGGGCTACATCAACAGGAAACAAACCTTAGAGATAGAACTTGAAACTGCTTTATTTTGTCAAGTTGCAAAGACCTAGGACAAACCGTGTTTGATTTAGAGTTCCAAATACATGTATCCCTATAGGAGAAATCGGACTGAAATCTCAAAATGAAAACCGTTACTGCACACGAACGGTTTAACCTACAAGAACGCAATTTGGTGAGCCAAGTGGGATTGTGTACTGATCATTACCTGAAAGTATAATCAAGATTGGGTGAAAAAGTGTTTGCTGAGATTTCAGGCAACTCGTAGTTTTTTTGATGCTTGGCAAGCCCTTTCCATGAAAGTGATTCTCGCCAGTCTCTGCTTAGGGCTACATCAACAGCAAACAAACCATAGAGATAGAACTTGAAACTGCTTTATTGTGTCAAGTTTCAAAGAGCTAGCACAAACCGTGTTTGATTTAGAGTTCCAAATACATGTATCCCAATAGGAGAAAACAGAGTGAAACCTCAAAATGAAAACGGTTACTGCAAACGAACGGTTTAACCTAGAAGAACGAAATTTGGCGAGCCAAGTGGGATTGGTGTACTGATCATTACCTGAAAGTATCATCAAGATTGGGTGAAAAAGTGTTTGCTGAGATTTCAGGCAAACTCATAGTATTATTGATGCTTGGCAAGCCCTTTCCATGAAAGTGATTCTCGCCAGTCTCTGCTTAGGGCTACATCAACAGCAAACAAACCATAAGGAAAGAACTTGAAACTGCTTTATTGTGTCAAGTTTCAAAGAGCTAGCACAAACTGTGTTTGATTTAGAGTTCCAAATACATGTATTCCTATAGGAGAAAACAGAGTGAAACCTCAAAATGAAAACGGTTACTGCAAACGAACGGTTTAACCTAGAAGAACGAAATTTGGCAAGCCATGGGATTGGTGTACTGATCATTACCTGAAAGTATCATAAAGATTGGGTGAAAAAGTGTTTGCTGGGATTTCAGGAAACTCGTAGTTTTTTGGATGCTTGGCAAGCTCATTCCATTAAAGTGATTCTCGCCAGTCTCTTCTTAGGGCTACATCAACAGCAAACAAACCATAGAGATAGAACTTGAAACTGCTTTATTGTGTCAAGTTTCAAAGAGCTAGCACAAACCGTGTTTGATTTAGAGTTCCAAATACACGTATCCCTATAGTAGAAAACAGAGTGAAACCTCAAAATGAAAACGGTTACTGCAAACGAACAGTTTAACGTAGAAGAACAAAATTTGGCGAGCCAAGTGGGATTGTTGTACGGATCATTACCTGAAAGTGTCATCCAGATTGGGTGAAAAAGTGTTTGCTGAGATTTCAGGCAACTCTTAGTTTTTTGGAAGCTTGGCAAGCCCTTTCCATGAAAGTGATTCTCGCCAGTCTCAGCTTTAGGCTACATCAACAGCAAACAAACCATAGAGATAGAACTTGAAACTGCTTTATTGTGTCAAGTTTCACAGAGCTACCACAAACCGTGTTTATTTTAGAGTTCAATATACATGTATCCCTATAGGAGAAAATAGAGTGAAACCTCAAAATGAAAAGGGTTACTGCAAACGAATGGTTTAACCTAGAAGAACGAAATTAGGTGAGCCAAGTGGGATTGGTGTACTGATCATTACCTGAAAGTATCATCAAGATTGGGTGAAAAAGTGTTTGCTGAGATTTCAGGCAACTCGTAGTTTTTTGGAAGCTTGGCAGGCCCTTTCCATGAAAGTGATTCTCGCCAGTCTCTGCTTAGGGCTACATCTACAGGAAACAAACCTTAGAGATAGACTTAAAACTGCTTTATTGTGTCAGGTTTCAAAGAGCTAGCACAAACCGTGTTTGATTTAGAGTTCCAAATACTTGTATCCCTATAGGAGAAAACAGAGTGAAACCTCAAAATGAAAACGGTTACTGCAAACGAACGGTTTAACCTAGAAGAACGAAATTTGGCGAG
This sequence comes from Ictidomys tridecemlineatus, assembly GCF_052094955.1. NCBI lineage: Eukaryota > Metazoa > Chordata > Mammalia > Rodentia > Sciuridae > Ictidomys > Ictidomys tridecemlineatus. Next base: position 29,360 of record NW_027523638.1, on the reverse strand, counting down.
CAAAGTGGGATTGGTGTACTGATCATTACCTGAAAGTATCATCAAGATTGGTTGAAAAAGTGTTTGCTGAGATTTCAGGCAACTCGTAGTTTTTTGGAAGCTTGGAAGGCCTTTTCCATGAAAGTGATTCTCGCCAGTCTCTGCTTAGGGCTACATCAACAGCAAAAAAACCATAGAGATAGAACTTGTAACTGCTTTACTGTGTCAAGTTTGAAAGAGCTAGCAGAAACCGTGTTTGATTTAGAGTTCCAAATACATGTATCCATATAGCAGAAAACAGAGTGAACCCTCAAAATGAAAACAGTTACTGCAAATGAACAGTTTAACCTAGAAAAACGAAATTTGGCAAGCCAAGTGGGATTGGTATACTGATCATTACCTGAAAGTATCATCAAGATTAGGTTAAAAAGTGTTTGCTGAGATTTCAGGCAACTCGTAGTTTTTTGGAAGCTTGGCAGGCCCTTTCCATGAAAGTGATTCTCGCCAGTCTCTGCTAAGGGCTACATCAACAGCAAAGAAACCATAGAGATAGAACTTTAAACTTCTTTATTGTGTTACGTTTCAAAGAGCTACAACAAACCGTGTTTGATTTAGAGTTCCAAATACATGTATCCCAATAGGAGAAAACAGAGTGAAATCTCAAAATGAGAACGGTTACTGCAAACGAACTGTTTAACCAAGAAGAACGAAATTTGGCGAGCCAGGTGGGATTGTTGTACTGATCATTACCTGAAAGTATCATCAAGATTGGCTTAAAAAGTGTTTTCTGAGATTTCAGGCAACTCGTAGTTTTTTGGAAGCTTGGCAAGCCCTTTCCATGAAAGTGATTCTCGCCAGTCTCTGCTTAGGGCTACATCAACAGGAAACAAACCTTAGAGATAGAACTTGAAACTGCTTTATTTTGTCAAGTTGCAAAGACCTAGGAAAAACCGTGTTTGATTTAGAGTTCCAAATACATGTATCCCTATAGGAGAAATCGGACTGAAATCTCAAAATGAAAACCGTTACTGCACACGAACGGTTTAACCTACAAGAACGCAATTTGGTGAGCCAAGTGGGATTGTGTACTGATCATTACCTGAAAGTATCATCAAGATTGGGTGAAAAAGTGTTTGCTGAGATTTCAGGCAACTCGTAGTTTTTTTGATGCTTGGCAAGCCCTTTCCATGAAAGTGATTCTCGCCAGTCTCTGCTTAGGGCTACATCAACAGCAAACAAACCATAGAGATAGAACTTGAAACTGCTTTATTGTGTCAAGTTTCAAAGAGCTAGCACAAACCGTGTTTGATTTAGAGTTCCAAATACATGTATCCCAGTAGGAGAAAACAGAGTGAAACCTCAAAATGAAAACGGTTACTGTAAACGAAAAGTTTAACCTAGAAGAACAAAATCTGGCGAGCCAAGTGGGATTGGTGTACTGATCATTACCTGAAAGTGTCATCCAGATTGGGTGAAAAAGTGTTTGCTGAGATTTCACGCAACTCTTAGTTTTTTGGAAGCTTGGCAAGGCCTTTCCATGAAAGTGATTCTCGCCAGTCTCTGCTTTAGGCTACATCAACAGCAAACAAACCATAGAGATAGAACTTGAAACTGCTTTATTGTGTCAAGTTTCACAGAGCTACCACAAACCGTGTTTGATTTAGAGTTCAATATACATGTATCCCTATAGGAGAAAATAGAGTGAAACCTCAAAATGAAAAGAGTTACTGCAAACGAATGGTTTAACCTAGAAGAACGAAATTAGGTGAGCCAAGTGGGATTGGTGTACTGATCATTACCTGAAAGTATCATCAGGATTGGGTGAAAAAGTGTTTGCTGAGATTTCAGGCAACTCGTAGTTTTTTGGAAGCTTGGCAGGCCCTTTCCATGAAAGTGATTCTCGCCAGTCTCTGCTTAGGGCTACATCAACAGCAAAAAAACCATAGAGATAGAACTTGTAACTGCTTTATTGTGTCACGTTTCACAGAGCTAGCACAAACCGTGTTTGATTTAGAGTTCCAAATACATGTATCCCTATCGCAGAAAACACAGTGAAACCTCAAAATGAAAACAGTTACTGCAAACGAACGGTTTAACCTAGAAAAACGAAAATTGGCAAGCCAAGTGGGATTGGTGTACTGATCATTACCTGAAAGTATCATCAAATTAGGTTAAAAAGTGTTTGCTGAGATTTCAGGCAACTCTTAGTTTTTTGGAAGCTTGGCAAGGCCTTTCCATGAAAGTGATTCTCGCCAGTCTCTGCTTTAGGCTACATCAACAGCAAACAAACCATAGAGATTGAACTTGAAACTGCTTTATTGTGTCAAGTTTCAAAGAGCTAGCACAAACCGTGTTTGATTTAAAGTTCCAAATACATGTATCTCTATAGGAGAAAACAGAGTGAATCCTCAAAATGAAAACGGTTACTGCAAACGAACGGTTTAACCTAGAAGAACGAAATTTGGCGAGCCAAGTGGGATTGGTGTACTGATCATTACCTGAAAGTATCATCAAGATTGGGTGAAAAAGTGTTTGCTGAGATTTCAGGCAACTCGTAGTTTTTTGGAAGCTTGGCAGGCCCTTTCCATGAAAGTGATTCTTGCCAGTCTCTGCTTAGGGCTACATCTACAGCAAACAAACCTTAGAGATAGAACTTAAAACTGCTTTATTGTGTCAGGTTTCAAAGAGCTAGCACAAACCGTGTTTGATTTAGAGTTCCAAATACTTGTATCCCTATAGGAGAAAACAGAGTGAAACCTCAAAATGAAAACGGTTACTGCAAACGAGCGGTTTAACCTAGAAAAACGAAATTTGGCAAGCCAAGTGGGATTGGTGTACTGATCAGTACCTGAAAGTATCATCAAGATTGGGTGAAAAAGTGTTTGCTGAGATTTCAGGCAACTCGTAGTTTTTTGGAAGCTTGGCAATCCCTTTCCATGAAAGTGATTCTCGCCAGTCTCTGCTTAGGGCTACATCAACAGCAAACAAACCATAGAGATAGAACTTGTAACTGCTTTATTGTGTCAAGTTTGAAAGAGCTAGCACAAACCGTGTTTGATTTAGAGTTCCAAATACATGTATCCCTATAGCAGAAAACAGAGTGAAACCTCAAAATGAAAACAGTTACTGCAAATGAACAGTTTAACCTAGAAAAACGAAATTTGGCAAGCCAAGTGGGATTGGTATACTGATCATTACCTGAAAGTATCATCAAGATTGGGTGAAAAAGTGTTTGCTGAGATTCAGGCAACTCGTAGTTTTTTGGAAGCTTGGCAGGCCCTTTCAATGAAAGTGATTCTCGCCAGTCTCTGCTTAGGGCTACATCAACAGCAAACAAACCATAGAGATAGAACTTGAAACTGCTTTATTGTGTCAACTTTCAAAGAGCTAGCACAAACCGTGTTTGATTTAGAGTTCCAAATACATGTAACCCAATAGGAGAAAACGGAGTGAAACCTCAAAATGAAAACGGTTACTGCAAATGAACGGTTTAACCTAGAAGAAAAAATTTGGTGAGCCAAGTGGGATTGGTGTACTGATCATTACCTGAAATTATCATCAAGATTGGGTGAAAAAGTGTTTGCTGAGATTACAGGCAACTCGTAGTTTTTGGGAAGCTTGGCAGGCCCTTTCAATGAAAGTGATTCTCGCCAGTCTCTGCTTAGGGCTACATCAACAGCAAACAAACCATAATGATAGAACTTGAAACTGCTTTATTGTGTCAAATTTCAAAGAGCTAGCACAAACCTTGTTTGATTTAGAGTTCCAAATACATTTATCCCAATAGGAGAAAACAGAGTGAAACCTCAAAATGAAAACGGTTACTGCAAACGAACGGTTTAAACTAGAAGAACGAAATTTGGCAAGCCAAGTGGGATTGGCGTACTGATCATTACCTGAAAGTATCATCAAGATTGGGTGAAAAAGTGTTGCTGAGATTTCAGGCAACTCGTAGTTTTTTGGAAGCTTGGCAAGCCCTTTCCATGAAAGTGATTCTCGCCAGTCTCTGCTGAGGGCTACATCAACAGCAAACAAACCATAAGGATAGAACTTAAAACTGCTTTATTGTGTCAAGTTTCAAAGAGCTAGCACAAACCGTGTTTCATTTAGAGTTCCAAATACATGTATTCCTATAGGAGAAAACAGAGTGAAACCTCAAAATGAAAATGGTTACTGCAAACGAACGGTTTGACCTAGAAGAACGAAATTTGGCGAGCCACGTGGGATTGGTGTACTGATCATTACCTGATATTATCATCAAGATTGGGTTAAAAAGTGTTTGCTGAGATTTCAGGCAACTCGTAATTTTTTGGAAGCTTGGCAGTCCCTTTATATGAAAGTGATTCTCGCCAGTCTCTGCTTAGGGCTACATCAACAGGAAACAAAGCTTAGAGATAGAACTTGAAACTGCTTTATTGTGTCAAGTTTCAAAGAGCTAGCACATACCGTGTTTGATTTAGAGTTCCAAATACATTTATTGCAATAGGAGAAAACAGAGTGAAACCTCAAAATGAAAACGGTTACTGCAAACGAACGGTTTAACCTAGAAGAACGAAATTTGGCGAGCGAAGTGGGATTGGTGTGCTGATCATTACCTGAAAGTATCATCAAGATTGGGTGAAAAAGTGTTTGCTGAGATCAGGGAACTCGTAGTTTTTTGGATGTTTGGCAATCCCTTTCCTTTAAAGTGATTCTCGCCAGTCTCTTCTTAGGGCTACATCAACAGCAAACAAACCATAGAGATAGAACTTGAAACTGCTTTATTGTGTCAAGTTTCAAAGAGCTAGCACAAACCGTGTTTGATTTAGAGTTCCAAATAAACGTATCCCTATAGGAGAAAACAGAGTGAAACCTCAAAATGAAAATGGTTACTGCAAACGAACGGTTTAACCTAGAAGAAAAAATTTGGCTAGCCAAGTGGGATTGGTGTACTGATCATTACCTGAAAGTGTCATCCAGATTGGGTGAGAAAGTGTTTGCTGAGATTTCAGGCAACTCTTAGTTTTTTGGAAGCTTGGCAAGGCCTTTACATGAAAGTGATTCTCGCCAGTCTCTGCTTTAGGCTACATCAACAGCAAACAAACCATAGAGATAGAACTTGAAACTGCTTTATTGTGTCAAGTTTCACAGAGCTACCACAAACCGTGTTTGTTTTAGAGTTCAATATACATGTATCCCTATAGGAGAAAATAGAGTGAAACCTCAAAATGAAAAGGGTTACTGCAAACGAATGGTTTAACCTAGAAGTACGAAATTAGGTGAGCCAAGTGGGATTGGTGTACTGATCATTACCTGAAAGTATCATCAAGATTGGGTGAAAAAGTGTTTGCTGAGATTTCAGGCAACTCGTAGTGTTTTGGAAGCTGGGTAGGCCCTTTCCATGAAAGTGATTCTCGCCAGTCTCTGCTTTAGGCTACATCAACAGCAAACAAACCTTAGAGATAGAACTTAAAACTGCTTTATTGTGTCAGGTTTCAAAGAGCTAGCACAAACCGTGTTTGATTTAGAGTTCCAAATACTTGTATCCCTATAGGAGAAAACAGAGTGAAACCTCAAAATGAAAACGGTTACTGCAAACGAACGGTTTAACCTAGAAGAACGAAATTTGGCGAGCCAAGTGGGATTGGTGTACTGATCATTACCTGAAAGTATCATCAAGATTGGGTGAAAAAGTGTTTGCTGAGATTACAGGCAACTCGTAGTTTTTGGGAAGCTTGGCAGGCCCTTTCCATGAAAGTGATTCTCGCCAGTCTCTGCTTAGGGCTACATCAACAGCAAACAAACCATAAGGATAGAACTTGAAACTGCTTTATTGTGTCAAGTTTCAAAGAGCTAGCACAAACTGTGTTTGATTTAGAGATCCAAATACATGTATTCCTATAGGAGAAAACAGAGTGAAACCTCAAAATGAAAACGGTTACTGCAAACGAACGGTTTAACCTAGAAGAACGAAATTTGGCGAGCAGAGTGGGATTGGTGTACTGATCATTACCTGATAGTATCATCAAGATTGGGTGAGAAAGTGTTTGCTGAGATTTCAGGCAACTCGTAATTTTTTGGAAGCTTGGCAGTCCCTTTGCATGAAAGTGATTCTCGCCAGTCTCTGCTTAGGGCTACATCAACAGGAAACAAACCTTAGAGATAGAACTTGAAACTGCTTTATTTTGTCAAGTTTCAAAGAGCTAGAACAAACCGTGTTTGATTTAGAGTTCCAAATACATTTATCCCAATAGGAGAAAACAGAATGAAACCTCAAAATGAAAACGGTTACTGCAAACGAACGGTTTAACCTAGAAGAACGAAATATGGCAAGCCAAGTGGGATTGGTGTACTGATCATTACCTGAAAGTATCATCAAGATTGGGTGAAAAAGTGTTTGCTGAGATTTCAAGCAACTCGTAATTTTTTGGAAGCTTGGCAACCCCTTTCCATGAAAGTGATTCTCGCCAGTCTCTGCTTAGGACTACATCAATAGCACACAAACCATAGAGATAGAACTTGAAACTGCTTTATTGTGTCAAGTTTCAAAGAGCTAGCACAAACCGTGTTTGATTTAGAGTTCCAAATACATGTGTCCCTATAGTAGAAAACAGAGTGAAACCTCAAAATGAAAACGGTTACTGCAAACGAACAGTTTAACCTAGAAGAACGAAATTTGGCGAGCCAAGTGGGATTGGTGTACTGATCATTACCTGAAAGTATCATCAAGATTGGGTAAAAAACTATTTGCTGAGATTTCAGGCAACTCGTAGTTTTTTGGAAGCTTGGCAAGCCCTTTCCATGAAAGTGATTCTCCCCAGTCTCTGCTTAGGGCTACATCAACATCAAACAAACCATAGAGATAGAACTTGAAACTGCTTTATTGTGTCAAGTTTCAAAGACCTAGCACAAACCGTGTTTGATTTAGATTTCCAAATACATGTATCCCTATAGGACAAAACAAAGTGAAATCTCAAAATGAAAACGGTTACTGCAAACAAACAGTTTAATCTAGAAGAACGAAATTGGGCGAGCCAAGTGGGATTGGTGTACTGATCATTACCTGAAAGTATCATCAAGATTGGGTGAAAAAGTGTTTCCTGAGATTTCAGGCAACTCGTAGTTTTTTGGTACCTTGGCAAGCCCTTTCCATGAAAGTGATTCTCGCCAGTCTCTGCATAGGGCTACATCAACAGCAAACAAACCATAGAGATAGAAGTTGAAACTGCTTTATTGTGTCAAGTTTCAAAGAGCTAGCACAAACCGTGCTTGATTTAGAGTTCCAAATACATGTATCCCTATAGGAGAAAACAGAGTGAAACCTCAAAATGAAAACGGTTACTGCAAACGAACGGTTTAACCTAGAAGAACGAAATTTGGCGAGCCAAGTGGGATTGGTATATTGATCATACTTGAATGTATCATCAAGATTACGTGAAAACGTGTTTGCTGAGATTTCAGGCAACTCGTAGTTTTTTGGAGCTTGGCAAGCCCTTTCCATGAAATTGATTCTCGCCAGTCTCTGCTTAGGGATACATCAACAGCAAACAAACCATAGAGATAGAACTTGAAACTGCTTTATTGTGTCAAGTTTCAAAGAGCTAGCACAAACCGTGTTTGATTTAGAGTTCCAAATACTTGTATCCCTATAGGAGAAAACAGAGTGCAACCTCAAAATGAAAACGGTTACTGCAAACGAACGGTTTAACCTAGAAGAAGGAAATTTGGCGAGCCAAGTTGGAATGGTGTACTGATCATTACCTGAAAGTATCATCAAGATTGGGTGAAAACGTGTTTGCTGAGACTTAAGGAAACTCGTAGTTTTTTAGAAGCTTGCCAAGCCCTTTTCATGAAAGTGATTCTCGCCAGTCTCTGCTTAGGGCTACATCAACAGCAAACAAACCATAAAGACAGAACTTGAAACTGCTTTATTGTGTCAAGTTTCAATGAGCTACAACAAACCGTGTTTGATTTAGAGTTCCAAATACATGTATCCCAATAGGAGAATAAAGAGTGAAACCTCAAAATGAAACCGGTGACTGCAAATGAACGGTTTAACCTAGAAGAACGAAATTTGGCTAGCCAAGTGGGATTGGTGTACTGATCATTACCTGAAAGTATCATCAAGATTGGGTGAAAAACTGTTTGCTGAGATTTCAGGCAACTCGTAGTTTTTTGGAAGCTTGGCAAGCCCTTTCCATGAAAGTGATTCTCGCCAGTCTCTGCTTAGGGCTACATCAAGAGCAAACAAACCATAGAGATAGAACTTGAAACTGCTTTATTGTGTCAAGTTTCAAAGACCTAGCACAAACCGTGTTTGATTTAGAGTTCCAAATACATGTGTCCCTATAGGAGAAAACAGAGTGAAACCTCAAAATTTAAACGGTTACTGCAAACGAACGGTTTAACCTAGAAAAACGAAATGTGGCGAGCCACGTGGGATTGGTGTACTGATCATTACCTGAAAGTATCATCAAGATTGGGTGAAAAAGTGTTTGCTCAGAATTCAGGCAACTCGTAGTTTTTTGGAAGCTTGGCAAGCCCTTTCCATGAAAGTGATTCTCGCCAGTCTCTGCTTAGGGCTACATCAACAGCAAACAATCCATAGAGATAGAACTTGAAACTGCTTTATTGTGTCAAGATTAGAAGAGCTTGCACAAACCGTGTTTGATTTAGAGTTCCAAATACATATATCCCTATAGGAGAAAACTGAGTGAAACCTCAAAATGAAAACGGTTACTGCAAACGAACGGTTTAACCTAGAAGAACGAAAGTTGGCGAGCCAAGTGGGATTGGTGTACTGATCATTACCTGAAAGTATCATCAAGATTGGGTGAAAAAGTGTTTGCTGAGATTTCAGGAAACTCGTAGTTTTTTGGAAGCTTGACAAGCCCTTTCCATGAAAGTGATTCTCGCCAGTCTCTGCTTAGGGCTACATCAACAGCAAACAAACCCTAGTGATAGAACTTGAAACTGCTTTATTGTGTCATGTTTCAAAGAGCTAGCACAAACCGTGTTTGATTTAGAGTTCCAAATACATGTATCCCTATAGGAGAAAACAGAGTGAAACCTCAAAATTTAAACGGTTACTGCAAACGAACGGTTTAACCTAGAAGAAGGAAATTTGGCAAGCCAAGTGGGATTGGTGTACTGATCATTACCTGAAAGTATCATCAAGATTGGGTGAAAAAGTGTTTGCTGAGATTTCAGGAAACTCATAGTTTTTTGGAAGCTTGACAAGCCCTTTCCATGAAAGTGATTCTCGCCAGTCTCTGCTTAGGGCTACATCAACAGCAAACAAACCATAGAGACAGAACTTGAAACTGCTTTATTGTGTCAAGTTTCAAAGAGCTAGCAAAAACCGTGTTTGATTTAGAGTTCCAAATACATGTATCCCTATAGGAGAAAACAGAGTGAAACCTCAAAATGAAAACGGTTACTGCAAACGAACGGTTTAACCTAGAAGAACGAAATTTTCCGAGCCAAGTGGAATTGGTGTAGTGATCATTACCTGAGAGTATCATCAAGATTGGGTGAAAAAGTGTTTGCTGAGATTTCAGGCAACTCGTAGTTTTTTGGAAGCTTGGCAAGCCCTTTCCATGAAAGTGATTCTCGCCAGTCTCTGCTTAGGGCTACATCAACAGCAAACAAACCATAGAGGTAGAACTTGAAACTGCTTTATTGTGTCAAGTTTCAAAGAGCTAGCACAAACCGTGTTTGATTTAGAGTTCCAAATACATGTATCCCTATAGGAGAAAACAGAGTGAAACCTCAAAATGAAAACAGTTACTGCAAACCAATGGTTTAACCTAGTAGAAGGAAATTTGTCGAGCCAAGTGGGATTGGTATATTGATCATACCTGAATGTATCATCAAGATTAGGTGAAAACGTGTTTGCTGAGATTTCAGGCAACTCGTAGTTTTTTGGAAGCTTGGCAAGCAATTTCAATGAAAGTGATTCTCGCTTGTCTCTGCTTAGGGCTACATCAACAGCAAACAAACCATAGATATAGAACTTGAATCTGCTTTATTGTGTCAAGTTTCAAAGAGCTAGCACAAACCGTGTTTGATTTAGAGTTCCAAATACATGTATCCCTATAGGAAAAAACAGAGTGAAACCTCAAAATTTAAATGGTTACTGCAAAGGAACGGTTTAACCTAGAAGAAGGAAATTTGGCGAGCCAAGTGGGATTGCTGAACTGATCATTACCTGAAAGTATCATCAAGATTGGGTGAAAAAGTGTTTCCTGAGATTTCAGGAAACTCGTAGTTTTTTAAAGCTTGGCAAGCCCTTTCAATTAAAGTGATTCTCGCCGTTCTCTGCTTAGGGCTACATCAACAGCAAACAAACCATAGAGATAGAACTTGAAACTGCTATATTGTGTCAAGTTTCAAAGAGCTAGCACAAACCGTGTTTGATTTAGTGTTCCAAATACATGTAACCCTATAGGAGAAAACCGAGTGAAACCTCAAAATGAAAACGGTTACTGCAAACGAACGGTTTAACCTAGAAGAGCGAAATGTGGCGAGCCAAGTGGGATTGGTGTACTGATCATTACCTGAAAGTATCATCAAGATTGGGTGAAAAAGTGTTTGCTGAGATTTCAGGCAACTCGTAGTTTTTTGGAAGCTTGGCAAGCCCTTTTCATGAAAGTGACTCTCGCCAGTCTCTGCTTAGGGCTACATAAACAGCAAACAATCTACAGAGGTAGAACTTGAAACTGCTTTATTTTGTCAATATTTGAAGAGCTAGCACAAACCGTGTTTGATTTAGAGTTCCAAATACATGTATCCCTATAGGAGAAAACAGAGTGAAACCTCAAAATGTAAACGGTTACTGCAAACGAAAGGTTTAACCTAGAAGAACGAAATTTGGCGAGCCAAGTGGATTTGTTGTACTGATCATTACCTGAAAGTATCATCAAGATTGGGTGAAAAAGTGTTTGCTGAGAATTCAGGCAACTCGTAGTTTTTTGGAAGCTTGGCAAGCCCTTTCCATGAAAGTGATTCTCGCCAGTCTCTGCTTAGGGCTACATCAACAGCAAACAAACCATAGAGATAGAACTTGAAACTGCTTTATTGTGTCAAGTTTCAAAGAGCTAGCACAAACCGTGTTTGATTTAGAGTTCCAAATACATGTATCCCTATAGGAGAAATCAGAGTGAAACCTCAAAATGAAAACGGTTACTGCAAACGAACGGTTTAACCTAGAAGAACGAAAATTGGCGAGCCAAGTGGGATTGGTGTACTGATCATTACCTGAAAGTATCATCAAGATTGGGTGAAAAAGTGTTTGCTGAGATTTCAGGCAACTCGTAGTTTTTTGGAAGCTTGGCAGGCCCTTTCCATGAAAGTGATTCTCGGCAGTCTCTGCTTAGGGCTACATCAACAGCAAACAAACCATAGAGATAGAACTTGAAACTGCTTTATTGTGTCAAGTTTCAAAGAGCTAGCACAAACCGTGTTTGATTTAGAGTTCCAAATACATGTATCCCTATAGGAGAAAACAGAGTGAAACCTCAAAATTTAAACGGTTACTGCAAACGAACGGTTTAACCTAGAAGAAAGAAATGTGGCGAGCCAAGTGGGATTGGTGTACTGATCATTACCTGAAAGTATCATCAAGATTGGGTGAAAAAGTGTTTGCTCAGAATTCAGGAAACTCGTAGTTTTTTGGAAGCTTGGCAAGCCCTTTCCATGAAAGTGATTCTCGCCAGTCTCTGCTTAGGGCTACATCAACAGCAAACAATCCATAGAGATAGAACTTGAAACTGCTTTATTGTGTCAAGATTAGAAGAGCTTGCACAAACCGTGTTTGATTTAGTGTTCCAAATACATATATCCCTATAGGAGAAAACTGAGTGAAACCTCAAAATGAAAACGGTTACTGCAAACGAACGGTTTAACCTAGAAGAACGAAAGTTGGCGAGCCAAGTGGGATTGGTGTACTGATCATTACCTGAAAGTATCATCAAGATTGGGTGAAGAAGTGTTTGCTGAGATTTCAGGAAACTCGTAGTTTTTTGGAAGCTTGACAAGCCCTTTCCATGAAAGTGATTCTCGCCAGTCTCTGCTTAGGGCTACATCAACAGCAAACAAACCCTAGTGATAGAACTTGAAACTACTTTATTGTGTCATGTTTCAAAGAGCTAGCACAAACCGTGTTTGATTTAGAGTTCCAAATACATGTATCCCTATAGGAGAAAACAGAGTGAAACCTCAAAATTTAAACGGTTACTGCAAACGAACGGTTTAACCTAGAAGAAGGAAATTTGGCGAGCCAAGTGGGATTGGTGTACTGATCATTACCTGAAAGTATCATCAAGATTGGGTGAAAAAGTGTTTGCTGGGATTTCAGGAAACTCGTAGTTTTTTGGAAGCTTGACAAGCCCTTTCCATGAAAGTGATTCTCGCCAGTCTCTGCTTAGGGCTACATCAACAGCAAACAAACCATAGAGACAGAACTTGAAACTGCTTTATTGTGTCAAGTTTCAAAGAGCTAGCAAAAACCGTGTTTGATTTAGAGTTCCAAATACATGTATCCCTATAGGAGAAAACAGAGTGAAACCTCAAAATGAAAACGGTTACTGCAAACGAACGGTTTAACCTAGAAGAACGAAATTTTCCGAGCCAAGTGGAATTGGTGTAGTGATCATTACCTGAGAGTATCATCAAGATTGGGTGAAAAAGTGTTTGCTGAGATTTCAGGCAACTCGTAGTTTTTTGGAAGCTTGGCAAGCCCTTTCCATGAAAGTGATTCTCGCCAGTCTCTGCTTAGGGCTACATCAACAGCAAACAAACCATAGAGATAGAACTTGAAACTGCTTTATTGTGTCAAGTTTCAAAGAGTTGGCACAAACCGTGTTTGATTTAGAGTTCCAAATACATGCATCCCTATAGGAGAAAACAGAGTGAAACATCAAAATGAAAATGGTTACTGCAAACGAACGATTTAACCTAGAAGAACGAAAGTTGGCAAGCCAAGTGGGATTGGTGTACTGATCATTACCTGAAAGTATCATTAAGATTGGGTGAAAAAGTGTTTGCTGAGATTTCAGGGAACTCGTAGTTTTTTGGAAGCTTGGCAAGCCCTTTCCATGAAAGTGATTCTCACCAGTGTCTGCTTAGGGCTACATCAACACCAATCAATCTATAGAGATAGAACTTGAAACTGCTTTATTGTGTCAAGTTTTGAAGAGCTAGGACAAACCGTGTTTGATTTAGAGTTCCAAATACATGTATCCCTATAGGAAAAAACCGAGTGAAACCTCAAAATGAAAACGGTTACTGCAAACGAACGGTTTAACCTAGAAGAACGACATTTGGCGAGCCAAGTGGGTTTGTTGTACTGATCATTACCTGAAAGTATCATCAAGATTGGGTGAAAAAGTGTTTGCTAAGATTTCAGGCAACTCGTAGTTTTTTGGAAGCTTGGCAAGCCCTTTCCATGAAAGTGATTCTCGCCAGTCTCTGCTTAGGGCTACATCAACAGCAAACAAACCATAGAGATAGAACTTGAAACTGCTTTATTGTGTCAAGTTTCAAAGAGCTAGCACAAACCGTGTTTCATTTAGAGTTCCAAATACATGTATCCCTATAGGAGAAAACAGAGTGAAACCTCAAAATGAAAACGGTTACTGCAAACAAACGGTTTAACCTTGAAGAACGAAAATTGGCGAGCCAAGTGGGATTGGTGTACTGATCATTACCTGAAAGTATCATCAAGATTGGGTGAAAAAGTGTTTGCTGAGATTTCAGGCAACTCGAAGTTTTTTGGAAGCTTGGCAGGCCCTTTCCATGAAAGTAATTCTCGCCAGTCTCTGCTTAGGGCTACATCAACAGAAAACAAACCATAGAGATAGAACTTGAAACAGCTTTATTGTGTCAAGTTTCAAAGAGCTAGCACAAACCATGTTTGATTTAGAGTTCCAAATACATGTATCCCTATAGGAGAAAACAGAGTGAAACCTCAAAATGAAAATGGTTACTGCAAATGAACGGTTTAACCTAGAAGAATTAAATTTGGCAAGCCAAGTGGGATTGGTGTACTGATCATTACCTGAAAGTATCATCAAGATTGGGTGAAAACGTGTTCGCTGAGACTTAAGTCAACTCGTAGTTTTTTGGAAGCTTGCCAAGCCCTTTTCATGAAAGTGATTCTCGCCAGTCTCTGCTTAGGGCTACATCAACAGCAAACAAACCATAAAGACAGAACTTGAAACTGCTTTATTGTGTCAAGTTTCAATGAGCTAGCACAAACCGTGTTTGATTTAGAGTTCCAAATACATGTATCTCTATAGGAGAAAAAAGAGTGAGACCTCAAAATGAAACCGGTTACTGCAAACGAACGGTTTAACCTAGAAAACGGAATTTGGCAAGGCAAGTGGGATTGGTGTACTGATCATTACCTGAAAGTATCATCAAGATTGGGTGAAAAAGTGTTTGCTGAGATTTCAAGCAACTCGTAATTTTTTGGAAGCTTGGCAACCCCTTTCCATGAAAGTGATTCTCGCCAGTCTCTGCTTAGGACTACATCAATAGCACACAAACCATAGAGATAGAACTTGAAACAGCTTTATTGTGTCAAGTTTCAAAGAGCTAGCACAAACCGTGTTTGATTTAGAGTTCCAAATACATGTATCCCTTTAGGAGAAAACAGAGTGAAACCTCAAAATGAAAATGGTTACTGCAAACGAACGGTTTAACCTAGAAGAACGAAATTTGGCGAGCCAAGTGGGATTGGTATATTGATCATACTTGAATGTATCATCAAGATTACGTGAAAACGTGTTTGCTGAGATTTCAGGCAACTCGTAGTTTTTTGGAGCTTGGCAAGCCCTTTCCATGAAATTGATTCTCGCCAGTCTCTGCTTAGGGATACATCAACAGCAAACAAACCATAGAGATAGAACTTGAAACTGCTTTATTGTGTCAAGTTTCAAAGAGCTAGCACAAACCGTGTTTGATTTAGAGTTCCAAATACGCGTATCCCTATAGGAGAAAACAGAGTGCAACCTCAAAATGAAAACGGTTACTGCAAACGAACGGTTTAACCTAGAAGAAGGAAATTTGGCGAGCCAAGTTGGATTGGTGTACTGATCATTACCTGAAAGTATCATCAAGATTGGGTGAAAACGTGTTTGCTGAGACTTAAGGCAACTCGTAGTTTTTTAGAAGCTTGCCAAGCCCTTTTCATGAAAGTGATTCTCGCCAGTCTCTGCTTAGGGCTACATCAACAGCAAACAAACCATAAAGACAGAACTTGAAACTGCTTTATTGTGTCAAGTTTCAATGAGCTACAACAAACCGTGTTTGATTTAGAGTTCCAAATACATGTATCCCTATAGCAGAAAACAGAGTGAAACCTCAAAATGAAAACAGTTACTGCAAACCAATGGTTTAACCTAGTAGAAGGAAATTTGTCGAGCCAAGTGGAATTGGTATATTGATCATACCTGAATGTATCATCAAGATTAGGTGAAAACGTGTTTGCTGAGATTTCAGGCAACTCGTAGTTTTTTGGAAGCTTGGCAAGCAATTTCAATGAAAGTGATTCTCGCTTGTCTCTGCTTAGGGCTACATCAACAGCAAACAAACCATAGAGATAGAACTTGAAACTGCTTTATTGTGTCAAGTTTCAAAGAGCTAGCACAAACCGTGTTTGATTTAGAGTTCCAAATACATGTATCCCTATAGGAAAAAACAGAGTGAAACCTCAAAATTTAAATGGTTACTGCAAACGAACGGTTTAACCTAGAAGAAGGAAATTTGGCGAGCCAAGTGGGATTGGTGAACTGATCATTACCTGAAAGTATCATCAAGATTGGGTGAAAAAGTGTTTCCTGAGATTTCAGGAAACTCGTAGTTTTTTAAAGCTTGGCAAGCCCTTTCAATTAAAGTGATTCTCGCCGTTCTCTGCTTAGGGCTACATCAACAGCAAACAAACCATAGAGATAGAACTTGAAACTGCTATATTGTGTCAAGTTTCAAAGAGCAGCTAGCACAAACCGTGTTTGATTTAGTGTTCCAAATACATGTAACCGTATAGGAGAAAACCGAGTGAAACCTCAAAATGAAAACGGTTACTGCAAACGAACGGTTTAACCTAGAAGAACGAAATGTGGCGAGCCAAGTGGGATTGGTGTACTGATCATTACCTGAAAGTATCATCAAGATTGGGTGAAAAAGTGTTTGCTGAGATTTCAGGCAACTCGTAGTTTTTTGGAAGCTTGGCAAGCCCTTTTCATGAAAGTGATTCTCGCCAGTCTCTTCTTAGGGCTACATCAACAGCAAACAATCTACAGAGGTAGAACTTGAAACTGCTTTATTTTGTCAATATTTGAAGAGCTAGCACAAACCGTGTTTGATTTAGAGTTCCAAATACATGTATCCCTATAGGAGAAAACAGGGTGAAACCTCAAAATGTAAACGGTTACTGCAAACGAACGGTTTAACCTAGAAGAACGAAATTTGGTGAGCCAAGTGGATTTGTTGTACTGATCATTACCTGAAAGTATCATCAAGATTGGGTGAAAAAGTGTTTGCTGAGAATTCAGGCAACTCGTAGTTTTTGGAAGCTTGGCAAGCCCTTTCCATGAAAGTGATTCTCGCCAGTCTCTGCTTAGGGCTACATCAACAGCAAACAAACCATAGAGATAGAACTTGAAACTGCTTTATTGTGTCAAGTTTCAAAGAGCTAGCACAAACCGTGTTTGATTTAGAGTTCCAAATACATGTATCCCTATAGGAGAAATCAGAGTGAAACCTCAAAATGAAAACGGTTACTGCAAACGAACGGTTTAACCTAGAAGAAAGAAATGTGGCGAGCCAAGTGGGATTGGTGTACTGATCATTTCCTAAAAGTATCAACAAGATTGGGTGAAAAAGTGTTTGCTGAGATTTCAGGCAACTCGTAGTTTTTTGGAAGCTTGGCAGGCCCTTTCCATGAAAGTGATTCTCGGCAGTCTCTGCTTAGGGCTACATCAACAGCAAACAAACCATAGAGATAGAACTTGAAACTGCTTTATTGTGTCAAGTTTCAAAGAGCTAGCACAAACCGTGTTTGATTTAGAGTTCCAAATACATGTATCCCTATAGGAGAAAACAGAGTGAAACCTCAAAATGAAAACGGTTACTGCAAACGAACGGTTTAACCTAGAAGAACGAAATTTTCCGAGCCAAGTGGAATTGGTGTAGTGATCATTACCTGAGAGTATCATCAAGATTGGGTGAAAAAGTGTTTGCTGAGATTTCAGGCAACTCGTAGTTTTTTGGAAGCTTGGCAAGCCCTTTCCATGAAAGTGATTCTCGCCAGTCTCTGCTTAGGGCTACATCAACAGCAAACAATCCATAGAGATAGAACTTGAAACTGCTTTATTGTGTCAAGATTAGAAGAGCTTGCACAAACCGTGTTTGATTTAGAGTTCCAAATACATATATCCCTATAGGAGAAAACTGAGTGAAACCTCAAAATGAAAACGGTTACTGCAAACGAACGGTTTAACCTAGAAGAACGAAAGTTGGCGAGCCAAGTGGGATTGGTGTACTGATCATTACCTGAAAGTATCATCAAGATTCGGTGAAAAAGTGTTTGCTGAGATTTCAGGAAACTCGTAGTTTTTTGGAAGCTTGGCAAGCCCTTTCCATGAAAGTGATTCTCGGCAGTCTCTGCTTAGGGCTACATCAACAGCAAACAAACCCTAGTGATAGAACTTGAAACTGCTTTATTGTGTCATGTTTCAAAGAGCTAGCACAAACCGTGTTTGATTTAGAGTTCCAAATACATGTATCCCTATAGGAGAAAACAGAGTGAAACCTCAAAATTTAAACGGTTACTGCAAACGAACGGTTTAACCTAGAAGAAGGAAATTTGGCGAGCCAAGTGGGATTGGTGTACTGATCATTACCTGAAAGTATCATCAAGATTGGGTGAAAAAGTGTTTGCTGAGATTTCAGGAAACTCGTAGTTTTTTGGAAGCTTGACAAGCCCTTTCCATGAAAGTGATTCTCGCCAGTCTCTGCTTAGGGCTACATCAACAGCAAACAAACCATAGAGACAGAACTTGAAAATGCTTTATTGTGTCAAGTTTCAAAGAGCTAGCAAAAACCGTGTTTGATTTAGAGTTCCAAATACATGTATCCCTATAGGAGAAAACAGAGTGAAACCTCAAAATGAAAACGGTTACTGCAAACGAACGGTTTAACCTAGAAGAACGAAATTTTCCGAGCCAAGTGGAATTGGTGTAGTGATCATTACCTGAGAGTATCATCAAGATTGGGTGAAAAAGTGTTTGCTGAGATTTCAGGCAACTCGTAGTTTTTTGGAAGCTTGGCAAGCCCTTTCCATGAAAGTGATTCTCGCCAGTCTCTGCTTAGGGCTACATCAACAGCAAACAAACCATAGAGATAGAACTTGAAACTGCTTTATTGTGTCAAGTTTCAAAGAGTTGGCACAAACCGTGTTTGATTTAGAGTTCCAAATACATGCATCCCTATAGGAGAAAACAGAGTGAAACATCAAAATGAAAATGGTTACTGCAACCGAACGATTTAACCTAGAAGAACAAAAGTTGGCAAGCCAAATGGGATTGGTGTACTGATCATTACCTGAAAGTATCATTAAGATTGGGTGAAAAAGTGTTTGCTGAGATTTCAGGGAACTCGTAGTTTTTTGGAAGCTTGGCAAGCCCTTTCCATGAAAGTGATTCTCACCAGTGTCTGCTTAGGGCTACATCAACACCAATCAATCTATAGAGATAGAACTTGAAACTGCTTTATTGTGTCAAGTTTTGAAGAGCTAGCACAAACCGTGTTTGATTTAGAGTTCCAAATACATGTATCCCTATAGGAAAAAACCGAGTGAAACCTCAAAATGAAAACGGTTACTGCAAACGAACGGTTTAACCTAGAAGAACGACATTTGGCGAGCCAAGTGGGTTTGTTGTACTGATCATTACCTGAAAGTATCATCAAGATTGGGTGAAAAAGTGTTTGCTGAGATTTCAGGAAACTCGTAGTTTTTTGGAAGCTTGACAAGCCCTTTCCATGAAAGTGATTCTCGCCAGTCTCTGCTTAGGGCTACATCAACAGCAAACAAACCCTAGTGATAGAATTTGAAACTGCTTTATTGTGTCATGTTTCAAAGAGCTAGCACAAACCGTGTTTGATTTAGAGTTCCAAATACATGTATCCCTATAGGAGAAAACAGAGTGAAACCTCAAAATTTAAACGGTTACTGCAAACGAACGGTTTAACCTAGAAGAAGGAAATTTGGCGAGCCAAGTGGGATTGGTGTACTGATCATTACCTGAAAGTATCATCAAGATTGGGTGAAAAAGTGTTTGCTGAGATTTCAGGAAACTCGTAGTTTTTTGGAAGCTTGACAAGCCCTTTCCATGAAAGTGATTCTCGCCAGTCTCTGCTTAGGGCTACATCAACAGCAAACAAACCATAGAGACAGAACTTGAAACTGCTTTATTGTGTCAAGTTTCAAAGAGCTAGCAAAAACCGTGTTTGATTTAGAGTTCCAAATACATGTATCCCTATAGGAGAAAACAGAGTGAAACCTCAAAATGAAAACGGTTACTGCAAACGAACGGTTTAACCTAGAAGAACGAAATTTTCCGAGCCAAGTGGAATTGGTGTAGTGATCATTACCTGAGAGTATCATCAAGATTGGTTGAAAAACTGTTTGCTGAGATTTCAGGCAACTCGTAGTTTTTTGGAAGCTTGGCAAGCCCTTTCCATGAAAGTGATTCTCGCCAGTCTCTGCTTAGGGCTACATCAATAGCAAACAAACCATAGAGATAGAACATGAAACTGCTTTATTGTGTCAAGTTTCAAAGCGCTAGCACAAACCGTGTTTGATTTAGAGTTCCAAATACATGTATCCCTATAGGAGAAAACAGAGTGAAACGTCAAAATGAAAACCGTTACTGCAAACGAACGGTTTAACCTAGAAGAACGAAATTTTCCGAGCCAAGTGGAATTGGTGTAGTGATCATTACCTGAGAGTATCATCAAGATTGGGTGAAAAAGTGTTTGCTGAGATTTGAGGCAACTCGTAGTTTTTTGGAAGCTTGGCAAGGCCTTTCCATGAAAGTGATTCTCGCCAGTCTCTGCTTAGGGCTACATCAACAGCAAACAAACCATAGAGGTAGAACTTGAACCTGCTTTATTGTGTCAAGTTTCAAAGAGCTAGCACAAACCGTGTTTGATTTAGAGTTCCAAATACATGTATCCCTATAGGAGAAAACAGAGTGAAACCTCAAAATGAAAACAGTTACTGCAAACCAATGGTTTAACCTAGTAGAAGGAAATTTGTCGAGCCAAGTGGGATTGGTATATTGATCATACCTGAATGTATCATCAAGATTAGGTGAAAACGTGTTTGCTGAGATTTCAGGCAACTCGTAGTTTTTTGGAAGCTTGGCAAGCAATTTCAATGAAAGTGATTCTCGCTTGTCTCTGCTTAGGGCTACATCAACAGCAAACAAACCATAGATATAGAACTTGAATCTGCTTTATTGTGTCAAGTTTCAAAGAGCTAGCACAAACCGTGTTTGATTTAGAGTTCCAAATACATGTATCCCTATAGGAAAAAACAGAGTGAAACCTCAAAATTTAAATGGTTACTGCAAACGAACGGTTTAACCTAGAAGAAGGAAATTTGGCGAGCCAAGTGGGATTGGTGAACTGATCATTACCTGAAAGTATCATCAAGATTGGGTGAAAAAGTGTTTCCTGAGATTTCAGGAAACTCGTAGTTTTTTAAAGCTTGGCAAGCCCTTTCAATTAAAGTGATTCTCGCCGTTCTCTGCTTAGGGCTACATCAACAGCAAACAAACCATAGAGATAGAACTTGAAACTGCTATATTGTGTCAAGTTTCAAAGAGCTAGCACAAACCGTGTTTGATTTAGTGTTCCAAATACATGTAACCCTATAGGAGAAAACCGACTGAAACCTCAAAATGAAAACGGTTACTGCAAACGAACGGTTTAACCTAGAAGAGCGAAATGTGGCGAGCCAAGTGGGATTGGTGTACTGATCATTACCTGAAAGTATCATCAAGATTGGGTGAAAAAGTGTTTGCTGAGATTTCAGGCAACTCGTAGTTTTTTGGAAGCTTGGCAAGCCCTTTTCATGAAAGTGATTCTCGCCAGTCTCTGCTTAGGGCTACATCAACAGCAAACAATCTACAGAGGTAGAACTTGAAACTGCTTTATTTTGTCAATATTTGAAGAGCTAGCACAAACCGTGTTTGATTTAGAGTTCCAAATACATGTATCCCTATAGGAGAAAACAGAGTGAAACCTCAAAATGTAAACGGTTACTGCAAACGAAAGGTTTAACCTAGAAGAACGAAATTTGGCGAGCCAAGTGGATTTGTTGTACTGATCATTACCTGAAAGTATCATCAAGATTGGGTGAAAAAGTGTTTGCTGAGAATTCAGGCAACTCGTAGTTTTTTGGAAGCTTGGCAAGCCCTTTCCATGAAAGTGATTCTCGCCAGTCTCTGCTTAGGGCTACATCAACAGCAAACAAACCATAGAGATAGAACTTGAAACTGCTTTATTGTGTCAAGTTTCTAAGAGCTAGCACAAACCGTGTTTGATTTAGAGTTCCAAATACATGTATCCCTATAGGAGAAATCAGATTGAAACCTCAAAATGAAAACGGTTACTGCAAACGAACGGTTTAACCTAGAAGAACGAAAATTGGCGAGCCAAGTGGGATTGGTGTACTGATCATTACCTGAAAGTATCATCAAGATTGGGTGAAAAAGTGTTTGCTGAGATTTCAGGCAACTCGTAGTTTTTTGGAAGCTTGGCAGGCCCTTTCCATGAAAGTGATTCTCGGCAGTCTCTGCTTAGGGCTACATCAACAGCAAACAAACCATAGAGATAGAACTTGAAACTGCTTTATTGTGTCAAGTTTCAAAGAGCTAGCACAAACCGTGTTTGATTTAGAGTTCCAAATACATGTATCCCTGTAGGAGAAAACAGAGTGAAACCTCAAAATTTAAACGGTTACTGCAAACGAACGGTTTAACCTAGAAGAACGAAATGTGGCGAGCCAAGTGGGATTGGTGTACTGATCATTACCTGAAAGTATCATCAAGATTGGGTGAAAAAGTGTTTGCTCAGAATTCAGGAAACTCGTAGTTTTTTGGAAGCTTGGCAAGCCCTTTCCATGAAAGTGATTCTCGCCAGTCTCTGCTTAGGGCTACATCAACAGCAAACAATCCATAGAGATAGAACTTGAAACTGCTTTATTGTGTCAAGATTAGAAGAGCTTGCACAAACCGTGTTTGATTTA
This sequence comes from Ictidomys tridecemlineatus, assembly GCF_052094955.1. Classification (NCBI taxonomy): domain Eukaryota; kingdom Metazoa; phylum Chordata; class Mammalia; order Rodentia; family Sciuridae; genus Ictidomys; species Ictidomys tridecemlineatus. The sequence continues at coordinate 7,084 of NW_027523638.1, read as the reverse complement.
GTGTTCCAAATACATATATCCCTATAGGAGAAAACTGAGTGAAACCTCAAAATGAAAACGGTTACTGCAAACGAACGGTTTAACCTAGAAGAACGAAAGTTGGCGAGCCAAGTGGGATTGGTGTACTGATCATTACCTGAAAGTATCATCAAGATTGGGTGAAGAAGTGTTTGCTGAGATTTCAGGAAACTCGTAGTTTTTTGGAAGCTTGACAAGCCCTTTCCATGAAAGTGATTCTCGCCAGTCTCTGCTTAGGGCTACATCAACAGCAAACAAACCCTAGTGATAGAACTTGAAACTGCTTTATTGTGTCATGTTTCAAAGAGCTAGCACAAACCGTGTTTGATTTAGAGTTCCAAATACATGTATCCCTATAGGAGAAAACAGAGTGAAACCTCAAAATTTAAACGGTTACTGCAAACGAACGGTTTAACCTAGAAGAAGGAAATTTGGCGAGCCAAGTGGGATTGGTGTACTGATCATTACCTGAAAGTATCATCAAGATTGGGTGAAAAAGTGTTTGCTGGGATTTCAGGAAACTCGTAGTTTTTTGGAAGCTTGACAATCCCTTTCCATGAAAGTGATTCTCGCCAGTCTCTGCTTAGGGCTACATCAACAGCAAACAAACCATAGAGACAGAACTTGAAACTGCTTTATTGTGTCAAGTTTCAAAGAGCTAGCAAAAACCGTGTTTGATTTAGAGTTCCAAATACATTTATCCCTATAGGAGAAAACAGAGTGAAACCTCAAAATGAAAACGGTTACTGCAAACGAACGGTTTAACCTAGAAGAACGAAATTTTCCGAGCCAAGTGGAATTGGTGTAGTGATCATTACCTGAGAGTATCATCAAGATTGGGTGAAAAAGTGTTTGCTGAGATTTGAGGCAACTCGTAGTTTTTTGGAAGCTTGGCAAGTCCTTTCCATGAAAGTGATTCTCGCCAGTCTCTGCTTAGGGCTACATCAACAGCAAACAAACCATAGAGGTAGAACTTGAAACTGCTTTATTGTGTCAAGTTTCAAAGAGCTAGCAAAAACCGTGTTTGATTTAGAGTTCCAAATACATGTATCCCTATAGGAGAAAACAGAGTGAAACCTCAAAATGAAAACGGTTACTGCAAACGAACGGTTTAACCTAGAAGAACGAAATTTTCCGAGCCAAGTGGAATTGGTGTAGTGATCATTACCTGAGAGTATCATCAAGATTGGGTGAAAAAGTGTTTGCTGAGATTTCAGGCAACTCGTAGTTTTTTGGAAGCTTGGCAAGCCCTTTCCATGAAAGTGATTCTCGCCAGTCTCTGCTTAGGGCTACATCAACAGCAAACAAACCATAGAGATAGAACTTGAAACTGCTTTATTGTGTCAAGTTTCAAAGAGTTGGCACAAACCGTGTTTGATTTAGAGTTCCAAATACATGCATCCCTATAGGAGAAAACAGAGTGAAACATCAAAATGAAAATGGTTACTGCAAACGAACGATTTAACCTAGAAGAACGAAAGTTGGCAAGCCAAGTGGGATTGGTGTACTGATCATTACCTGAAAGTATCATTAAGATTGGGTGAAAAAGTGTTTGCTGAGATTTCAGGGAACTCGTAGTTTTTTGGAAGCTTGGCAAGCCCTTTCCATGAAAGTGATTCTCACCAGTGTCTGCTTAGGGCTACATCAACACCAATCAATCTATAGAGATAGAACTTGAAACTGCTTTATTGTGTCAAGTTTTGAAGAGCTAGCACAAACCGTGTTTGATTTAGAGTTCCAAATACATGTATCCCTATAGGAAAAAACCGAGTGAAACCTCAAAATGAAAACGGTTACTGCAAACGAACGGTTTAACCTAGAAGAACGACATTTGGCGAGCCAAGTGGGTTTGTTGTACTGATCATTACCTGAAAGTATCATCAAGATTGGGTGAAAAAGTGTTTGCTGAGATTTCAGGCAACTCGTAGTTTTTTGGAAGCTTGGCAGGCCCTTTCCATGAAAGTGATTCTCGGCAGTCTCTGCTTAGGGCTACATCAACAGCAAACAAACCATAGAGATAGAACTTGAAACTGCTTTATTGTGTCAAGTTTCAAAGAGCTAGCACAAACCGTGTTTGATTTAGAGTTCCAAATACATGTATCCCTATAGGAGAAAACAGAGTGAAACCTCAAAATTTAAACGGTTACTGCAAACGAACGGTTTAACCTAGAAGAACGAAATGTGGCGAGCCAAGTGGGATTGGTGTACTGATCATTACCTGAAAGTATCATCAAGATTGGGTGAAAAAGTGTTTGCTCAGAATTCAGGCAACTCGTAGTTTTTTGGAAGCTTGGCAAGCCCTTTCCATGAAAGTGATTCTCGCCAGTCTCTGCTTAGGGCTACATCAACAGCAAACAATCCATAGAGATAGAACTTGAAACTGCTTTATTGTGTCAAGATTAGAAGAGCTTGCACAAACCGTGTTTGATTTAGAGTTCCAAATACATATATCCCTATAGGAGAAAACTGAGTGAAACCTCAAAATGAAAACGGTTACTGCAAACGAACGGTTTAACCTAGAAGAACGAAAGTTGGCGAGCCAAGTGGGATTGGTGTACTGATCATTACCTGAAAGTATCATCAAGATTGGGTGAAAAAGTGTTTGCTGAGATTTCAGGAAACTCGTAGTTTTTTGGAAGCTTGGCAAGCCCTTTCCATGAAAGTGATTCTCGCCAGTCTCTGCTTAGGGCTACATCAACAGCAAACAAACCCTAGTGATAGAACTTGAAACTGCTTTATTGTGTCATGTTTCAAAGAGCTAGCACAAACCTTGTTTGATTTAGAGTTCCAAATACATGTATCCCTATAGGAGAAAACAGAGTGAAACCTCAAAATGTAAACGGTTACTGCAAACGAACGGTTTAACCTAGAAGAACGAAAATTGGCGAGCCAATTGGGATTGGTGTACTGATCATTACCTGAAAGTATCATCAAGATTGGGTGAAAAAGTGTTTGCTGAGATTTCAGGCAACTCGTAGTTTTTTGGAAGCTTGGCAGGCCCTTTCCATGAAAGTGATTCTCGGCAGTCTCTGCTTAGGGCTACATCAACAGCAAACAAACCATAGAGATAGAACTTGAAACTGCTTTATTGTGTCAAGTTTCAAAGAGCTAGCACAAACCGTGTTTGATTTAGAGTTCCAAATACATGTATCCCTATAGGAGAAAACAGAGTGAAACCTCAAAATTTAAACGGTTAATGCAAACGAACGGTTTAACCTAGAAGAACGAAATGTGGCGAGCCAAGTGGGATTGGTGTACTGATCATTACCTGAAAGTATCATCAAGATTGGGTGAAAAAGTGTTTGCTCAGAATACAGGAAACTCGTAGTTTTTTGGAAGCTTGGCAAGCCCTTTCCATGAAAGTGATTCTCGCCAGTCTCTGCTTAGGGCTACATCAACAGCAAACAATCCATAGAGATAGAACTTGAAACTGCTTTATTGTGTCAAGATTAGAAGAGCTTGCACAAACCGTGTTTGATTTAGTGTTCCAAATACATATATCCCTATAGGAGAAAACTGAGTGAAACCTCAAAATGAAAACGGTTACTGCAAACGAACGGTTTAACCTAGAAGAACGAAAGTTGGCGAGCCAAGTGGGATTGGTGTACTGATCATTACCTGAAAGTATCATCAAGATTGGGTGAAGAAGTGTTTGCTGAGATTTCAGGAAACTCGTAGTTTTTTGGAAGCTTGACAAGCCCTTTCCATGAAAGTGATTCTCGCCAGTCTCTGCTTAGGGCTACATCAACAGCAACCAAACCCTAGTGATAGAACTTGAAACTGCTTTATTGTGTCATGTTTCAAAGAGCTAGCACAAACCGTGTTTGATTTAGAGTTCCAAATACATGTATCCCTATAGGAGAAAACAGAGTGAAACCTCAAAATTTAAACGGTTACTGCAAACGAACGGTTTAACCTAGAAGAAGGAAATTTGGCGAGCCAAGTGGGATTGGTGTACTGATCATTACCTGAAAGTATCAGCAAGATTGGGTGAAAAAGTGTTTGCTGGGATTTCAGGAAACTCGTAGTTTTTTGGAAGCTTGACAAGCCCTTTCCATGAAAGTGATTCTCGCCAGTCTCTGCTTAGGGCTACATCAACAGCAAACAAACCATAGAGACAGAACTTGAAACTGCTTTATTGTGTCAAGTTTCAAAGAGCTAGCAAAAACCGTGTTTGATTTAGAGTTCCAAATACATGTATCCCTATAGGAGAAAACAGAGTGAAACCTCAAAATGAAAACGGTTACTGCAAACGAACGGTTTAACCTAGAAGAACGAAATTTTCCGAGCCAAGTGGAATTGGTGTAGTGATCATTACCTGAGAGTATCATCAAGATTGGGTGAAAAAGTGTTTGCTGAGATTTCAGGCAACTCGTAGTTTTTTGGAAGCTTGGCAAGCCCTTTCCATGAAAGTGATTCTCGCCAGTCTCTGCTTAGGGCTACATCAACAGCAAACAAACCATAGAGATAGAACTTGAAACTGCTTTATTGTGTCAAGTTTCAAAGAGTTGGCACAAACCGTGTTTGATTTAGAGTTCCAAATACATGCATCCCTATAGGAGAAAACAGAGTGAAACATCAAAATGAAAATGGTTACTGCAACCGAACGATTTAACCTAGAAGAACAAAAGTTGGCAAGCCAAGTGGGATTGGTGTACTGATCATTACCTGAAAGTATCATTAAGATTGGGTGAAAAAGTGTTTGCTGAGATTTCAGGGAACTCGTAGTTTTTTGGAAGCTTGGCAAGCCCTTTCCATGAAAGTGATTCTCACCAGTGTCTGCTTAGGGCTACATCAACACCAATCAATCTATAGAGATAGAACTTGAAACTGCTTTATTGTGTCAAGTTTTGAAGAGCTAGCACAAACCGTGTTTGATTTAGAGTTCCAAATACATGTATCCCTATAGGAAAAAACCGAGTGAAACCTCAAAATGAAAACGGTTACTGCAAACGAACGGTTTAACCTAGAAGAACGACATTTGGCGAGCCAAGTGGGTTTGTTGTACTGATCATTACCTGAAAGTATCATCAAGATTGGGTGAAAAAGTGTTTGCTGAGATTTCAGGAAACTCGTAGTTTTTTGGAAGCTTGACAAGCCCTTTCCATGAAAGTGATTCTCGCCAGTCTCTGCTTAGGGCTACATCAACAGCAAACAAACCCTAGTGATAGAACTTGAAACTGCTTTATTGTGTCATGTTTCAAAGAGCTAGCACAAACCGTGTTTGATTTAGAGTTCCAAATACATGTATCCCTATAGGAGAAAACAGAGTGAAACCCCAAAATTTAAACGGTTACTGCAAACGAACGGTTTAACCTAGAAGAAGGAAATTTGGCGAGACAAGTGGGATTGGTGTACTGATCATTACCTGAAAGTATCATCAAGATTGGGTGAAAAAGTGTTTGCTGAGATTTCAGGAAACTCGTAGTTTTTTGGAAGCTTGACAAGCCCTTTCCATGAAAGTGATTCTCGCCAGTCTCTGCTTAGGGCTACATCAACAGCAAACAAACCATAGAGACAGAACTTGAAACTGCTTTATTGTGTCAAGTTTCAAAGAGCTAGCAAAAACCGTGTTTGATTTAGAGTTCCAAATACATGTATCCCTATAGGAGAAAACAGAGTGAAACCTCAAAATGAAAACGGTTACTGCAAACGAACGGTTTAACCTAGAAGAACGAAATTTTCCGAGCCAAGTGGAATTGGTGTAGTGATCATTACCTGAGAGTATCATCAAGATTGGGTGAAAAAGTGTTTGCTGAGATTTGAGGCAACTCGTAGTTTTTTGGAAGCTTGGCAAGCCCTTTCCATGAAAGTGATTCTCGCCAGTCTCTGCTTAGGGCTACATCAACAGCAAACAAACCATAGAGGTAGAACTTGAAACTGCTTTATTGTGTCAAGTTTCAAAGAGCTAGCACAAACCGTGTTTGATTTAGAGTTCCAAATACATGTATCCCTATAGGAGAAAACAGAGTGAAACCTCAAAATGAAAACAATTACTGCAAACCAATGGTTTAACCTAGTAGAAGGAAATTTGTCGAGCCAAATGGGATTGGTATATTGATCATACCTGAATGTATCATCAAGATTAGGTGAAAACGTGTTTGCTGAGATTTCAGGCAACTCGTAGTTTTTTGGAAGCTTGGCAAGCAATTTCAATGAAAGTGATTCTCGCTTGTCTCTGCTTAGGGCTACATCAACAGCAAACAAACCATAGATATAGAACTTGAATCTGCTTTATTGTGTCAAGTTTCAAAGAGCTAGCACAAACCGTGTTTGATTTAGAGTTCCAAATACATGTATCCCTATAGGAAAAAACAGAGTGAAACCTCAAAATTTAAATGGTTACTGCAAACGAACGGTTTAACCTAGAAGAAGGAAATTTGGCGAGCCAAGTGGGATTGGTGAACTGATCATTACCTGAAAGTATCATCAAGATTGGGTGAAAAAGTGTTTGCTGAGATTTCAGGAAACTCGTAGTTTTTTAAAGCTTGGCAAGCCCTTTCAATTAAAGTGATTCTCGCCGTTCTCTGCTTAGGGCTACATCAACAGCAAACAAACCATAGAGATAGAACTTGAAACTGCTATATTGTGTCAAGTTTCAAAGAGCTAGCACAAACCGTGTTTGATTTAGTGTTCCAAATACATGTAACCCTATAGGAGAAAACCGAGTGAAACCTCAAAATGAAAACGGTTACTGCAAACGAACGGTTTAACCTAGAAGAGCGAAATGTGGCGAGCCAAGTGGGATTGGTGTACTGATCATTACCTGAAAGTATCATCAAGATTGGGTGAAAAAGTGTTTGCTGAGATTTCAGGCAACTCGTAGTTTTTTGGAAGCTTGGCAAGCCCTTTTCATGAAAGTGATTCTCGCCAGTCTCTGCTTAGGGCTACATCAACAGCAAACAATCTACAGAGGTAGAACTTGAAACTGCTTTATTTTGTCAATATTTGAAGAGCTAGCACAAACCGTGTTTGATTTAGAGTTCCAAATACATGTATCCCTATAGGAGAAAACAGAGTGAAACCTCAAAATGTAAACGGTTACTGCAAACGAAAGGTTTAACCT